>NC_143162.1:7500-15000 GCF_047325235.1 Durio zibethinus | reverse complement strand
GGTTTAGGGTTTAGGGTTTAGGGTTTAGGGTTTAGGGTTTAGGGTTTAGGGTTTAGGGTTTAGGGTTTAGGGTTTAGGGTTTAGGGTTTAGGGTTTAGGGTTTAGGGTTTAGGGTTTAGGGTTTAGGGTTTAGGGTTTAGGGTTTAGGGTTTAGGGTTTAGGGTTTAGGGTTTAGGGTTTAGGGTTTAGGGTTTAGGGTTTAGGGTTTAGGGTTTAGGGTTTAGGGTTTAGGGTTTAGGGTTTAGGGTTTAGGGTTTAGGGTTTAGGGTTTAGGGTTTAGGGTTTAGGGTTTAGGGTTTAGGGTTTAGGGTTTAGGGTTTAGGGTTTAGGGTTTAGGGTTTAGGGTTTAGGGTTTAGGGTTTAGGGTTTAGGGTTTAGGGTTTAGGGTTTAGGGTTTAGGGTTTAGGGTTTAGGGTTTAGGGTTTAGGGTTTAGGGTTTAGGGTTTAGGGTTTAGGGTTTAGGGTTTAGGGTTTAGGGTTTAGGGTTTAGGGTTTAGGGTTTAGGGTTTAGGGTTTAGGGTTTAGGGTTTAGGGTTTAGGGTTTAGGGTTTAGGGTTTAGGGTTTAGGGTTTAGGGTTTAGGGTTTAGGGTTTAGGGTTTAGGGTTTAGGGTTTAGGGTTTAGGGTTTAGGGTTTAGGGTTTAGGGTTTAGGGTTTAGGGTTTAGGGTTTAGGGTTTAGGGTTTAGGGTTTAGGGTTTAGGGTTTAGGGTTTAGGGTTTAGGGTTTAGGGTTTAGGGTTTAGGGTTTAGGGTTTAGGGTTTAGGGTTTAGGGTTTAGGGTTTAGGGTTTAGGGTTTAGGGTTTAGGGTTTAGGGTTTAGGGTTTAGGGTTTAGGGTTTAGGGTTTAGGGTTTAGGGTTTAGGGTTTAGGGTTTAGGGTTTAGGGTTTAGGGTTTAGGGTTTAGGGTTTAGGGTTTAGGGTTTAGGGTTTAGGGTTTAGGGTTTAGGGTTTAGGGTTTAGGGTTTAGGGTTTAGGGTTTAGGGTTTAGGGTTTAGGGTTTAGGGTTTAGGGTTTAGGGTTTAGGGTTTAGGGTTTAGGGTTTAGGGTTTAGGGTTTAGGGTTTAGGGTTTAGGGTTTAGGGTTTAGGGTTTAGGGTTTAGGGTTTAGGGTTTAGGGTTTAGGGTTTAGGGTTTAGGGTTTAGGGTTTAGGGTTTAGGGTTTAGGGTTTAGGGTTTAGGGTTTAGGGTTTAGGGTTTAGGGTTTAGGGTTTAGGGTTTAGGGTTTAGGGTTTAGGGTTTAGGGTTTAGGGTTTAGGGTTTAGGGTTTAGGGTTTAGGGTTTAGGGTTTAGGGTTTAGGGTTTAGGGTTTAGGGTTTAGGGTTTAGGGTTTAGGGTTTAGGGTTTAGGGTTTAGGGTTTAGGGTTTAGGGTTTAGGGTTTAGGGTTTAGGGTTTAGGGTTTAGGGTTTAGGGTTTAGGGTTTAGGGTTTAGGGTTTAGGGTTTAGGGTTTAGGGTTTAGGGTTTAGGGTTTAGGGTTTAGGGTTTAGGGTTTAGGGTTTAGGGTTTAGGGTTTAGGGTTTAGGGTTTAGGGTTTAGGGTTTAGGGTTTAGGGTTTAGGGTTTAGGGTTTAGGGTTTAGGGTTTAGGGTTTAGGGTTTAGGGTTTAGGGTTTAGGGTTTAGGGTTTAGGGTTTAGGGTTTAGGGTTTAGGGTTTAGGGTTTAGGGTTTAGGGTTTAGGGTTTAGGGTTTAGGGTTTAGGGTTTAGGGTTTAGGGTTTAGGGTTTAGGGTTTAGGGTTTAGGGTTTAGGGTTTAGGGTTTAGGGTTTAGGGTTTAGGGTTTAGGGTTTAGGGTTTAGGGTTTAGGGTTTAGGGTTTAGGGTTTAGGGTTTAGGGTTTAGGGTTTAGGGTTTAGGGTTTAGGGTTTAGGGTTTAGGGTTTAGGGTTTAGGGTTTAGGGTTTAGGGTTTAGGGTTTAGGGTTTAGGGTTTAGGGTTTAGGGTTTAGGGTTTAGGGTTTAGGGTTTAGGGTTTAGGGTTTAGGGTTTAGGGTTTAGGGTTTAGGGTTTAGGGTTTAGGGTTTAGGGTTTAGGGTTTAGGGTTTAGGGTTTAGGGTTTAGGGTTTAGGGTTTAGGGTTTAGGGTTTAGGGTTTAGGGTTTAGGGTTTAGGGTTTAGGGTTTAGGGTTTAGGGTTTAGGGTTTAGGGTTTAGGGTTTAGGGTTTAGGGTTTAGGGTTTAGGGTTTAGGGTTTAGGGTTTAGGGTTTAGGGTTTAGGGTTTAGGGTTTAGGGTTTAGGGTTTAGGGTTTAGGGTTTAGGGTTTAGGGTTTAGGGTTTAGGGTTTAGGGTTTAGGGTTTAGGGTTTAGGGTTTAGGGTTTAGGGTTTAGGGTTTAGGGTTTAGGGTTTAGGGTTTAGGGTTTAGGGTTTAGGGTTTAGGGTTTAGGGTTTAGGGTTTAGGGTTTAGGGTTTAGGGTTTAGGGTTTAGGGTTTAGGGTTTAGGGTTTAGGGTTTAGGGTTTAGGGTTTAGGGTTTAGGGTTTAGGGTTTAGGGTTTAGGGTTTAGGGTTTAGGGTTTAGGGTTTAGGGTTTAGGGTTTAGGGTTTAGGGTTTAGGGTTTAGGGTTTAGGGTTTAGGGTTTAGGGTTTAGGGTTTAGGGTTTAGGGTTTAGGGTTTAGGGTTTAGGGTTTAGGGTTTAGGGTTTAGGGTTTAGGGTTTAGGGTTTAGGGTTTAGGGTTTAGGGTTTAGGGTTTAGGGTTTAGGGTTTAGGGTTTAGGGTTTAGGGTTTAGGGTTTAGGGTTTAGGGTTTAGGGTTTAGGGTTTAGGGTTTAGGGTTTAGGGTTTAGGGTTTAGGGTTTAGGGTTTAGGGTTTAGGGTTTAGGGTTTAGGGTTTAGGGTTTAGGGTTTAGGGTTTAGGGTTTAGGGTTTAGGGTTTAGGGTTTAGGGTTTAGGGTTTAGGGTTTAGGGTTTAGGGTTTAGGGTTTAGGGTTTAGGGTTTAGGGTTTAGGGTTTAGGGTTTAGGGTTTAGGGTTTAGGGTTTAGGGTTTAGGGTTTAGGGTTTAGGGTTTAGGGTTTAGGGTTTAGGGTTTAGGGTTTAGGGTTTAGGGTTTAGGGTTTAGGGTTTAGGGTTTAGGGTTTAGGGTTTAGGGTTTAGGGTTTAGGGTTTAGGGTTTAGGGTTTAGGGTTTAGGGTTTAGGGTTTAGGGTTTAGGGTTTAGGGTTTAGGGTTTAGGGTTTAGGGTTTAGGGTTTAGGGTTTAGGGTTTAGGGTTTAGGGTTTAGGGTTTAGGGTTTAGGGTTTAGGGTTTAGGGTTTAGGGTTTAGGGTTTAGGGTTTAGGGTTTAGGGTTTAGGGTTTAGGGTTTAGGGTTTAGGGTTTAGGGTTTAGGGTTTAGGGTTTAGGGTTTAGGGTTTAGGGTTTAGGGTTTAGGGTTTAGGGTTTAGGGTTTAGGGTTTAGGGTTTAGGGTTTAGGGTTTAGGGTTTAGGGTTTAGGGTTTAGGGTTTAGGGTTTAGGGTTTAGGGTTTAGGGTTTAGGGTTTAGGGTTTAGGGTTTAGGGTTTAGGGTTTAGGGTTTAGGGTTTAGGGTTTAGGGTTTAGGGTTTAGGGTTTAGGGTTTAGGGTTTAGGGTTTAGGGTTTAGGGTTTAGGGTTTAGGGTTTAGGGTTTAGGGTTTAGGGTTTAGGGTTTAGGGTTTAGGGTTTAGGGTTTAGGGTTTAGGGTTTAGGGTTTAGGGTTTAGGGTTTAGGGTTTAGGGTTTAGGGTTTAGGGTTTAGGGTTTAGGGTTTAGGGTTTAGGGTTTAGGGTTTAGGGTTTAGGGTTTAGGGTTTAGGGTTTAGGGTTTAGGGTTTAGGGTTTAGGGTTTAGGGTTTAGGGTTTAGGGTTTAGGGTTTAGGGTTTAGGGTTTAGGGTTTAGGGTTTAGGGTTTAGGGTTTAGGGTTTAGGGTTTAGGGTTTAGGGTTTAGGGTTTAGGGTTTAGGGTTTAGGGTTTAGGGTTTAGGGTTTAGGGTTTAGGGTTTAGGGTTTAGGGTTTAGGGTTTAGGGTTTAGGGTTTAGGGTTTAGGGTTTAGGGTTTAGGGTTTAGGGTTTAGGGTTTAGGGTTTAGGGTTTAGGGTTTAGGGTTTAGGGTTTAGGGTTTAGGGTTTAGGGTTTAGGGTTTAGGGTTTAGGGTTTAGGGTTTAGGGTTTAGGGTTTAGGGTTTAGGGTTTAGGGTTTAGGGTTTAGGGTTTAGGGTTTAGGGTTTAGGGTTTAGGGTTTAGGGTTTAGGGTTTAGGGTTTAGGGTTTAGGGTTTAGGGTTTAGGGTTTAGGGTTTAGGGTTTAGGGTTTAGGGTTTAGGGTTTAGGGTTTAGGGTTTAGGGTTTAGGGTTTAGGGTTTAGGGTTTAGGGTTTAGGGTTTAGGGTTTAGGGTTTAGGGTTTAGGGTTTAGGGTTTAGGGTTTAGGGTTTAGGGTTTAGGGTTTAGGGTTTAGGGTTTAGGGTTTAGGGTTTAGGGTTTAGGGTTTAGGGTTTAGGGTTTAGGGTTTAGGGTTTAGGGTTTAGGGTTTAGGGTTTAGGGTTTAGGGTTTAGGGTTTAGGGTTTAGGGTTTAGGGTTTAGGGTTTAGGGTTTAGGGTTTAGGGTTTAGGGTTTAGGGTTTAGGGTTTAGGGTTTAGGGTTTAGGGTTTAGGGTTTAGGGTTTAGGGTTTAGGGTTTAGGGTTTAGGGTTTAGGGTTTAGGGTTTAGGGTTTAGGGTTTAGGGTTTAGGGTTTAGGGTTTAGGGTTTAGGGTTTAGGGTTTAGGGTTTAGGGTTTAGGGTTTAGGGTTTAGGGTTTAGGGTTTAGGGTTTAGGGTTTAGGGTTTAGGGTTTAGGGTTTAGGGTTTAGGGTTTAGGGTTTAGGGTTTAGGGTTTAGGGTTTAGGGTTTAGGGTTTAGGGTTTAGGGTTTAGGGTTTAGGGTTTAGGGTTTAGGGTTTAGGGTTTAGGGTTTAGGGTTTAGGGTTTAGGGTTTAGGGTTTAGGGTTTAGGGTTTAGGGTTTAGGGTTTAGGGTTTAGGGTTTAGGGTTTAGGGTTTAGGGTTTAGGGTTTAGGGTTTAGGGTTTAGGGTTTAGGGTTTAGGGTTTAGGGTTTAGGGTTTAGGGTTTAGGGTTTAGGGTTTAGGGTTTAGGGTTTAGGGTTTAGGGTTTAGGGTTTAGGGTTTAGGGTTTAGGGTTTAGGGTTTAGGGTTTAGGGTTTAGGGTTTAGGGTTTAGGGTTTAGGGTTTAGGGTTTAGGGTTTAGGGTTTAGGGTTTAGGGTTTAGGGTTTAGGGTTTAGGGTTTAGGGTTTAGGGTTTAGGGTTTAGGGTTTAGGGTTTAGGGTTTAGGGTTTAGGGTTTAGGGTTTAGGGTTTAGGGTTTAGGGTTTAGGGTTTAGGGTTTAGGGTTTAGGGTTTAGGGTTTAGGGTTTAGGGTTTAGGGTTTAGGGTTTAGGGTTTAGGGTTTAGGGTTTAGGGTTTAGGGTTTAGGGTTTAGGGTTTAGGGTTTAGGGTTTAGGGTTTAGGGTTTAGGGTTTAGGGTTTAGGGTTTAGGGTTTAGGGTTTAGGGTTTAGGGTTTAGGGTTTAGGGTTTAGGGTTTAGGGTTTAGGGTTTAGGGTTTAGGGTTTAGGGTTTAGGGTTTAGGGTTTAGGGTTTAGGGTTTAGGGTTTAGGGTTTAGGGTTTAGGGTTTAGGGTTTAGGGTTTAGGGTTTAGGGTTTAGGGTTTAGGGTTTAGGGTTTAGGGTTTAGGGTTTAGGGTTTAGGGTTTAGGGTTTAGGGTTTAGGGTTTAGGGTTTAGGGTTTAGGGTTTAGGGTTTAGGGTTTAGGGTTTAGGGTTTAGGGTTTAGGGTTTAGGGTTTAGGGTTTAGGGTTTAGGGTTTAGGGTTTAGGGTTTAGGGTTTAGGGTTTAGGGTTTAGGGTTTAGGGTTTAGGGTTTAGGGTTTAGGGTTTAGGGTTTAGGGTTTAGGGTTTAGGGTTTAGGGTTTAGGGTTTAGGGTTTAGGGTTTAGGGTTTAGGGTTTAGGGTTTAGGGTTTAGGGTTTAGGGTTTAGGGTTTAGGGTTTAGGGTTTAGGGTTTAGGGTTTAGGGTTTAGGGTTTAGGGTTTAGGGTTTAGGGTTTAGGGTTTAGGGTTTAGGGTTTAGGGTTTAGGGTTTAGGGTTTAGGGTTTAGGGTTTAGGGTTTAGGGTTTAGGGTTTAGGGTTTAGGGTTTAGGGTTTAGGGTTTAGGGTTTAGGGTTTAGGGTTTAGGGTTTAGGGTTTAGGGTTTAGGGTTTAGGGTTTAGGGTTTAGGGTTTAGGGTTTAGGGTTTAGGGTTTAGGGTTTAGGGTTTAGGGTTTAGGGTTTAGGGTTTAGGGTTTAGGGTTTAGGGTTTAGGGTTTAGGGTTTAGGGTTTAGGGTTTAGGGTTTAGGGTTTAGGGTTTAGGGTTTAGGGTTTAGGGTTTAGGGTTTAGGGTTTAGGGTTTAGGGTTTAGGGTTTAGGGTTTAGGGTTTAGGGTTTAGGGTTTAGGGTTTAGGGTTTAGGGTTTAGGGTTTAGGGTTTAGGGTTTAGGGTTTAGGGTTTAGGGTTTAGGGTTTAGGGTTTAGGGTTTAGGGTTTAGGGTTTAGGGTTTAGGGTTTAGGGTTTAGGGTTTAGGGTTTAGGGTTTAGGGTTTAGGGTTTAGGGTTTAGGGTTTAGGGTTTAGGGTTTAGGGTTTAGGGTTTAGGGTTTAGGGTTTAGGGTTTAGGGTTTAGGGTTTAGGGTTTAGGGTTTAGGGTTTAGGGTTTAGGGTTTAGGGTTTAGGGTTTAGGGTTTAGGGTTTAGGGTTTAGGGTTTAGGGTTTAGGGTTTAGGGTTTAGGGTTTAGGGTTTAGGGTTTAGGGTTTAGGGTTTAGGGTTTAGGGTTTAGGGTTTAGGGTTTAGGGTTTAGGGTTTAGGGTTTAGGGTTTAGGGTTTAGGGTTTAGGGTTTAGGGTTTAGGGTTTAGGGTTTAGGGTTTAGGGTTTAGGGTTTAGGGTTTAGGGTTTAGGGTTTAGGGTTTAGGGTTTAGGGTTTAGGGTTTAGGGTTTAGGGTTTAGGGTTTAGGGTTTAGGGTTTAGGGTTTAGGGTTTAGGGTTTAGGGTTTAGGGTTTAGGGTTTAGGGTTTAGGGTTTAGGGTTTAGGGTTTAGGGTTTAGGGTTTAGGGTTTAGGGTTTAGGGTTTAGGGTTTAGGGTTTAGGGTTTAGGGTTTAGGGTTTAGGGTTTAGGGTTTAGGGTTTAGGGTTTAGGGTTTAGGGTTTAGGGTTTAGGGTTTAGGGTTTAGGGTTTAGGGTTTAGGGTTTAGGGTTTAGGGTTTAGGGTTTAGGGTTTAGGGTTTAGGGTTTAGGGTTTAGGGTTTAGGGTTTAGGGTTTAGGGTTTAGGGTTTAGGGTTTAGGGTTTAGGGTTTAGGGTTTAGGGTTTAGGGTTTAGGGTTTAGGGTTTAGGGTTTAGGGTTTAGGGTTTAGGGTTTAGGGTTTAGGGTTTAGGGTTTAGGGTTTAGGGTTTAGGGTTTAGGGTTTAGGGTTTAGGGTTTAGGGTTTAGGGTTTAGGGTTTAGGGTTTAGGGTTTAGGGTTTAGGGTTTAGGGTTTAGGGTTTAGGGT